>NC_051159.1:128603009-128615509 GCF_013339745.2 Dermacentor silvarum
CGAGTGATCGTCCATTGTAACAGCCTACAGGACGCTTCCCTTTTGTCCCTCTGCTTACGATGGGCTGTACTCGATGTGTTAGGCGACTGTACCACGCCGGATCTTCAGCGAAACCCTCTTTTCGCGACGTGCGTCACGCCGATCCCTGATCTCAGCAAACGCCTAAGCTTAGGATTTGCCCTCCTTCGCTTTTTTCACAGTCCTCTGGCTGGGACTTCACCTTTGCGCATTTACCGCTGTCGCAGTGGCGCTTCGCAAGTTTGATTCTGAGCGCCTCAACCGCGTCCGCCTTTCTCGCTTTGCGCTTACGTCTTTTCTTCAGCACTTGATCTGACCTATTCGAAAAATAGGCGACTTTCTCCGGCAGGCTAGCTGAAGTTGCCGCCTCCGTACACACTTGGCCTAAAGGGCCTTCGGTTTCTGAAGCGGGAAAACCGCTGCTCTCTTCAGTAACTGTCTTCCCTTCGCATTCGGCTACTGACACGTATGGTTCGTTACCGCTAGCAGCTGCCTCGGGAATCGTCCCATGGTCCTCTGACCGCTGCTCAATAGGGAACACGCCTATGAGTCTCCGAGTCTCTTTACGTGGCTTCTGACTTTGGAGCTGCTTCACTGGAAAAGATTCTCCTCGTTCCTTCAGCATTTGCTCCGACCTATTAGAAAATAAATAGGGAAGTTTCTGGCAGGCTGGCCGAAATTGCCGCCTCCGTACTCAGTTGGCCGAAAGGTCCTTCGATCACCACCCTCGCTATTGGAAGGCAAACGCTTCGCTTTTCGGCCACTTGCCGAATCCAAGCGGACTCTCCTGTGAAATCGTCGGGAGATACACAGCTAGGGTGAGCTACATCCATCGTTGCCGCAGAGTCTCTCAATACTCTGTACACCCGACCATTCACTGAAAGCTCTCGTATATAAGGCCTCAACAGATGCAGGTTCTTATGGAGTCCTGAATTGTGGCAAATACCACCTGCTTCTCACAACTCCTGGCATGTGGCCTTTTTCTCCACAGTTGTAACAGACAACTGTTTTCCGCGTCTCAAGTGCGCGCGCACTGTGAGCGGGCGCCCTCGTAGCTTGCTCTACTTTAGGTGCGTCATCATCTTTCTCTTGATGCGTGCCTGGAATTTTGAAGTCTCCGGTTTAAAATTCCTACGGACAGACTTCCTACCCTCTGGCTTCCCAAAACTGAATCCCGCTCTGTCGCTTCTCTCTAGTCGTCGCGCCGTACTGCGGAAACTTCGGCGCGTGCAGTAATCCTCGGCGAGTTCTGCCGCTCTGTCTACGTCTGAATTGTCATCCGATCTTGCACCCAAAGCCTTACTTCCTCGGGAATACCTCGATAAAACTGCTCGAGTGCCATGCACTGAATTACCTTGTCGTGATCGCCGTAGACCTGTGCGCCTTTAAGCCACTCCACTAAGTTGACTTTAATCTCGTAAGCAAAATCCGGGTGAGATTCGTTTCCCTTCTTCGCGTACCTAAAGCGCTGGCGAAAAGCCTCTGCCGATAGGCGATATCTGCGCAACAATGCAGCCCTTCACCTTGTCATACACTTCATAGTCCTCCTTACTCAGCCGTGCAATCACATCTGAAACTTCGCATGGTAAAAGTGTCAACAACTTCTGCGGCCAAACATCTTTACTGAAGCCTACTCTTTCACATGCCCTTTCAAAGTGTACGAGGTAAAGGGCGATGTCTTCGCCCGTTCTGAAGGGATGCAGAAGGTTTTTCATCTTGAACTCGGACCTACCCGTACCCATGCGACGACCATCGTTCTCAAGTTGTTTAAGCCTTATCTCATGCTCTCTTTCTTCGCGCTTTTCTCGTTCTACGCGCTCCCTTTCCTCGCTCTTCACGCTCGCGCCTCTTGAACTCCTCTGCTTTTTGCATTCTTTCAACGATGGTTTCCCAAGCCTCGTCGGCTTCCTCGACCGTCACTTCTTCTGCCTTCATGACGTCGAGAACTGCCTCTTTCCTTTTTGCGGAGTCGGCCGAAATGCCTAACTCCTCGCAAATTAGAAGTAGGTCCTGCACTCTGAATTTCTCCATAGCGATCTAGTTTGCCTTCAAATTCACCCTTCCTAAAATTCGCTATTTAAAGAAGGTGAATTTCCAGAACGGTGCCCGCCAGAAAACACACAGTTACTCTCCTAGCAACTACCTACTTGTACTAGAGAGTTCTGGCGACATGAAGAGCAAACACCGGCACTAAAGCCCGTCCTTATCGCTACCACATAGGGAGATTGCAGAATTTCTCGCTTCGTGCTCTTTCCCAGCAAAACAATTTTCATGGCCTCACCGGCCTTCTCCCAACTCACTTCCTCCTTCTGTAAAAGCTCCAATTGTTGACTTTTGCCTACCGCAGGGCCAACCAAAATGCCCATCGGCTCACAACTTTTGAGGAGTTCCTAGATTTCAAACTTATCCGTATTTACAGTGCACCCTGTGTTTCTTCCCCACTAGTAATTCAGCCCACGAGACACTTTATTCTTGGTCTATGCGACAAAATCACTAACATCAAACACCATTAACGACTTAGTCACCTGCGCTAATGAGTCTGGCGAAAAGAGAAGCAAACACGTAGCACTCACCACACCGATGTAGCCAACGCAGGCCGATCCCATAAGCTGCCAGCCACTGTTGCGAATGGTGATGGTCCGAGGGTCCACGAAGGCTGCATGTGTGGTGCCGTGCCAGGTGCCGAGAGGAGGAGTTATCCAGGGAGATTACAAAACTGTTTTATATACACTGTACATGGTATATTACAGGATGGGCTCCATGATATTGGAGCCGTCTACGTGCTAACATCTTTGCATGTGGTAGCGTTTACATCTCCGAGCGTTCTACATGGTCGAGCGTGCTCTACATCGTCAAGCGTGCTCTACATGGTCAAGCCTCAAGCGTCTCCACAACACTCAAGTCCCCTGTTTTATCCCTTCCGTTTCCCTCTTTCACTCGACGAGGGAATACACTTTAGTTCTTTTAGCCAATGACAGTCTTTGATCAGGTGGCCATATCCCGCACGTGTTGTGTCGTTGTTTCCCGCCGGGCTCCGCCTCCAATCTTGCTAGGTCGCCCCCGAACACAGGCAGCGGTTGACACCTTGGGAACCGAACGTTGATGTCGTTCCCCCGGGATTGCCAGACACGGGTCCCTTTCAAGATTCGCCTCTCCATAGCGGTCAGTTCGCGGAACCAGGTAGGGCGGTGGCTGTCTCGAAAGGCAGCAGTCGGCGTAGCGTCGTCATGGTTCGGGTGGCGCTGGTAATTCACGGGACCGCACCAAGGGGCGACGCTGCCGTTTAGCCACGCATGAGTAGCCCGGAGACCAACTGCTAATCCCTCAGTCCCAGGTGACAATTCTCGGCCGCGAGAAAGGGGCGTCAGGTTGGCGCGTCTGAGTCGGCGCCGGCCTCCTGTGTCCCGAAGGACCGCCAGACACAACAGTGATCAGATATTGCCGGAAACAGCCAGGTTTCGGTTATTGCTACTATACCAGGATTATGCACAGTAGAGTGTTTATTTGACATTACCGAGAGAACGTCGACTGGCTGGCCGGTCTGTGCCTTTTAACGGCATCAGCAACAGATCTGGCAGATCTCTTGCTGATCTCTCTTGGCCTTGCTGATCTCGTCCCCTTCTCGCCGTTAGAAGGCGCTGACCGACCGGCCAATCCACGCTCACGAATCGGCCCCCTGCACAAGCAACATGTTTTCAAGTGCGTCAGTCTTGTTTAGAGCCCTTCGGGCTCTTACATTTAGTAGTGTTAGCTCGTCGGCTGTGTTTGGCTTCTCGTTGGTGGTCGTTTTGTTCCTGCATTTTTTTTTTTTCCCTAAGCGGCACTCTGTCATTTTTGCCTTCGTCCCAAGTGCAGTTCTGCTGTCCTCGGCTGTTACACTGTGTTTTCCTTCCCTTGTCACGCAATGTGCTGCTTTTATAGGCTGCCTGTTATCTGTTTTCTACGTATTACGTGGCCTGTCTAACTACTCTTGTTCCTGTTAACCTTAACCAGAACTATCTATAGCCGCGTTCATTCAGAACAGAGCGGGTGCTTTTTTGCGTGAGGCACTATAGCGCGCGTGCGTGTTGATATTGTGCGTGAGCTTTGTGGTCGTTCTCCGCACGGCAGTGAGGTATACGTCTCAAAGCCTTCTCTCTCTCTCTCCTCGTGGTTCTTTTCCCTTTCCTCCGGTCTAGCGTAAAGCAAACCACAGCCTGCACTGCATTTCATCCTATCCGTTGATATATAATGAGTCTCCGTATACGCTTTGTTGAAAGTTAACTGCTCTTCGTGTGTGGTCTGCTCTGTGTGAGTAACTGACGTTTATACATGCGTGCCTCTGACTTCCGCATAGCGTTTTGTTTGCTACTGGCTCTACCACAAGAAAAACGAAATGAAAGAAAAAAACGGGGGGGACAGCCGAGTGTATGCCGGTCTGTACCTCACACGTCGTCGCACAATCTCAAAACTCCGCCGTCGGGTTTGTTTGCCGCCCGTGCTGTTTTCAACACGAGGATTGATCGTCCGGGACTGTATGCGTAAGCGTAGCAACATTGTCGCAGCTTTGAGACGCCTCGCCTCCGGTCTATATCTGCCTACACAACTCGCGTTAGAGCAAAGTCGCACGCTTACTAGGTACAGCCTACATATATGCGCCCGCGACGACGACGTGGGCTTCCTAACGCTTTCTCATACAGCCTGGCAACTTCCACAGCGGGGCTGTGCGTATCTAACTCTATAGGCGCCGATTTAGAGGGGAATGCGCCGCGTGATGTGAGAAGTGTGCGTATGCGCTTAGCTATTCTGGGTGCCCTTTGGCAATCGCCGCACGTCCGCAGCGAAGAGTCGAAGTGCCCACGCTAACACGACCTTTAGCAGGCAGCCGCCCTTCGACAGTCGTAGTGAACCGAGTTAGACCGGTCACCTTGGCATTTCACCTGGCACGTCGGGGATCACGAAGGTCCCTGTTTCTCGCCGTTTTCTTTTCCATTCATTTTTTGTTTATGGCACTGGACAGTATAGTATACTACTACACAGCTAGGCATTATAGAGGAAGAAGTATGTTTAAAGTGATGTTATTTTATGTTGCCAGTTGATTGATTGATTGATTGATTGATTGATTGATTGATTGATTGATTGATTGATTGATTGATTGATTGATCGATCGAATCCGAAGTTAGAATAGTTTCAATTGCTTGTGGTCTGCTTGCTCTGGGTGCGCACGCTTATACAATGCCCAACTTTCTGCAGACGTCGCGTGCACTGCGGATCCCGCTCCAGCAGTCTTGATCTTTGCCGAATTAAGCTCAAAGATTTCTTACTTTTCAAAGACCGATCTTGAAACGCGATGCGAGGCTCACAAAGCTGTACTAAAATTCCCATGGATGCAATGTTGCGCTGCATAATCCTGATCGCACACGCGCAGGACTGTTAGAACTATACAGCGCAACTTCGCAGTCATGGTCAAGAACCAACTAATAGCCTGCACGCAACCGTTTAGAATACTCGACTAGAGTATTTCCGCCCCTCGTGCATGTAGTGCTCATACTCTGTTTTCTGCGTGCGAGGTGATGTGTCGTGCCCCCCTGTCTCTCTTCTTTCCCATATTTTTTCTCCCCTTTATGTGGGTTGGTCTGGTATCCCTTTCAAGAGACAATTGCTGGCTTGCTTTGTGTGGTGCTTATGTGTTGTCATCATTAATAACTATAAAGCCTGTAGCGGTTATACCTTGCTGCTGTATCATTGACGCTGAGTGACACAGGGTCCAGGGGTTCCAAACAAGAATGAGCCTTAAAGCTCGAATGGTGCCTACCGCAGAATACCCCCAGTATAGGCACGGTGCACAGACCGCTTTTGTGACCATATGGGAAAGGGGGATGATTGCGAAATGATGTGCGCAGGTGCGTCTGATTACATATTCTCACACATACGTGTAGAACGGGCACGGCGTGGTTTCCTGCGAGCCTCAAGCAAGCCCGAATGCATTTCAACGCAAAATAACTGTGAAACAACGACTCTTACGAAACCGTAACGCATGTGCCACCCTCGCCTGTGTTTTCGTCGTCACGAAACTGGAAGCCTCACACTCGTTTCCACTGCGCCAAGCGGCGCCTCTATCTGCGACAGCACTACTTTTCTGGCTACCTATCGAGACAGTATCATGTTGTGTCCCTGCTTTCGGCCAAATCGCGGCACGCGAATAGCGTTACACTTTCGCAGCGTCAAATAATTGGGCCAAGTTGATCGCGCCTCATCCAAATGGCATTACCAAATCCTGACTTGTAGCTTACCATTGTCACTGAAAAAAAAAATTTACAATCATTACATTCTACCGGTGCTAACATATAGGGCAGAAACTTGGAGGTTAACAAAGAAGCTCGAGAACAAGTTAAGAACCGCATAGAGAGCAATGGAACGAAAAAATGTTAGGCCTAACGTTAAGAGACAGTAAGAGAGCGGTGTGGTTCAGAGAGCAAACGGGGAGAGCCGATATTCTATAGTTGACATTAATAGGAAAAAATGGAGCTGGGCAGTCCATGTAATGCGTAGGACGGATAACCATTGGCCATTAGAGTTAAAGAATGGACACCAAGAGAAGGAAAGCGCAGTGGAGGACGACAAAAAACTAAGTGGGGTAATGAAATTAGGCAATTCGCAGGCGCAAGTTGGAATCAGCTAGCGCAAGACAGGGGTAAATGGAGATCGCAGGGAGAGGCCTTCATCCTGCAGTGGAGATGAATATAGGCTGATGATGATCCAAAATGTAACAGCGCAATTTAGGACGGGGCTAATATACCGGAGAACAGGCGAAGACAAGCGCGAAATTTAAGCCACGCACTTTCAAGAGCGCAGCGCAACTTGCTTTTGCATGAAACTGCGCCGATAAAACGGGATACCCTTTCTCACTCGGTGTTCTCCCTTCTTTTTTTTTTTTTTTTTCTTTTTTCTCTCTCTTCCTCAGCTTCTCTGCTGAGGGACCGAGCCTTGGAAGGAAGCCCTCAACTTCGGAGCCACCGCACCAGCAGGAAACACTGGGATGGAACGAGCGTTGGATCGACGAGCGCAGCAGGAAGAGCATCTTTAGTAAAGTACGAGGCTACTCGAGCCCATGGAGGGAGATGAGAGAGGGACGGAATAAATTTCGGTGGTTGCGCTTCCGTTGCTTGGTGGCGCAATGCAGGCCTCAGCTGGATCGCGGCTCTTCTGAGCCTCGCGAGCCGCTGGCGATGGGTTGGCGCACCTGCGGCCACTTTCTCGCTTCCGCTGCTGCTGTGCGTAGAGAAGGAACTGCCGGCACGGGGGCGACCGTAGCCGGTTGAAGGCTGCAGACACCGCGTGTGCCGCGCCGCCGCCCACCGCTCGCGCATGCGCATTAGACAGTGAAATTTCCCTTATTATCGGCTCCCTTCTGTATTTGTACCGTATTTCAGCGAAACGCGCCGAAAATTCGAAAGAATCTAGCAAGAATACGTAAAATTAAATGCACACTTTCGGAACCGTCTCAACGTTTTGTTTATTATTATTATTATTATTATTATTATTATTATTATTATTATTATTATTATTATTATTATTATTATTATTGATAGTAGTAATAGAAAAGTAGATGTGGTGTTGCGAACTGTGGGAAAACTTTTTTCTTTCGTTTTTTTTTGTTTTTAAGAAGTGTCTGCGAAATGGCTGTGAACACTAGAAGATGGTTTTGCACAGTCTATAGGTCATACCACAAATAGTATATATATATATATATATATATATATATATATATATATTTCACCTACCATCATCCTTTACTCATTTAAGAATTTGTAGTTGGGAAGAAGCCGGCGACATGTCGGGCTTGTTTCCAGCATTCCCAAACCATAATAAATGACTAAATAAATCAAGTGGGGGCAGGGACGTGTTTGCTGATATACGTGCACACACACACACAAAAAAAAAAGGCGACGCGCGCGACAGCTCCCGATCACGCGCACAGTGGCTGGATTGCACGTCACGTGCTTCTCAGCCTGCGCAGAGACAGACGTTTCGCGTGCAGAGGTGCTACCTGGAGAAGGTGACTACACTCTCTAACACGGGGGATTTCCCTTCAGCCACTCGATGCAAAAAAAAAAAAAAGAAGAAGAAGATAACGCCGTTCCTATCTCATCGACACGCTTGTGCGTCACGTTCTCCGTTTTTGTTTGCTTTGCCGTCTTCCATCCGTATGCTGTGTCGGAGGTATTGGTGAGAGAGAGAGAGGAATCTTCGTTCTGCCGGCGTCGCCTCTCAATCGCAATTAGCGCGCTTTCTAAGCCGCGCGCTCGATTGTGTAGATGTCACCTGCGCACCGCGCGGGCGTCGTTTCGTTCGTTTTCCTTATTACTATTATTTTTTTGTGATTATACAGCGATAAAAATGCGCGGGCTTTTTATTCGCCGGCGTCGTCTGGCGAAGCGTTTGTGCGGATTCTTTTCTTTGCAGCTCGACGACGTGCGGCTGCAGTCTGGGAAACATAAGAGAGAGCCAATTTGAAAGTCACCTAATGTTCTCGTACAACGTGGATTGGAGAGGAGCCTCAGGGGGGAATGAATGAATGAATTACATTCAATACAAAGAAGAAATGAAGAAAGAATAAAAATGAATTCAAGAAAAAAAGAGGAAGAAAAAGAATTATGAATGGCTGAGTGACTTAATCAATGAAAACGAATGAAAAAAAGAAAGACAAATGAAGAAAGAAGATAAAAAAATTATGCAAGAAAGGAAAGGGGGAACTTCCGGAAAACAGACAGGGAATGACCCAATGAAATAATGAACGAGGGAAGGAATGAATGAAACAGAAAAAAAAAATCGAGAGAAAAGTGACGTAAAAAAATGTGGTTGATCCCTCTTATATAGGAATCGGTATAGAACACGAAAGTGAAACGTGTCTTCACAGAAGTAGTGTAATGTTTATTGCACATTGATATATAATGTCTATTGGTGTTTTGTGGCTAAAGCGCCCTTAGGCGTTGATGCACCCACGCTGACGCCTGGTGGCACGTCTCCTCCATCACGACTACCAACGTCGATGACCATGAGCAACCGTCGTGCATATGGAAGCTGCACTACGCTGCACACGCTAGCACAACGCGAAAGACGAAGCACGTAACTGACACACTAATACAACGCGCAAGACAAAGCACGTAACTGAATTGTCACCGAGTCAAATCAGCGCGTACAGCGCGTCGTAATTGCAGCCTCCGCGATCAACTTCAGAAACATTTTCAGAGCTAATTGCGGAGGCCACGCTCCGCTGTGCTGAGTACGGTGAACGCCACCTAGGTGGCGTTGGTAGTGCTTCTTGATGCCAGCGTCCCTTCGAATGCTGGCATCGAGGCGTCGTAGTGCTGAGACCACCGAAGCGTTCACTGTCGGTGCGCGTTAGTGTCATAATGCAGTACTTCTCTTTTCTGCTCGTAGGCGGCGGCACCGCCCCGAGCAAGAGCGCGGGTACGCGGAGGAGTGTTAGATATATAAGGCGCGTCTGTGTAGCTCTCTGCAAATGCGTTTGTGGCGCAATGGGTTAAACGCTCGGCGATCTATCGTCGCGGACCGAGAGGTCGTGGGTTCGATTTCCAAATTTTGCATGTTTGTGGAACTTTTTCTTCTGGTTTCTTTCTTTGTATTATGTTCTATGACGTATTTCCGTGACGGAAATACGTCAGTGAAGTCTTGGTGGACCCCGGCATAAAACACTTTCGTGTTAAAAAAAAAGCTTAATCAAAGGAAAAGCTGCAGGAAATAAACAGAGATAAAAAATACAATAATGGAGGCAACAATGAACAACGAGTTAATTAAGAAAACAGAAATAATAACGAAGTAATGGGCGCGTAAAGAAAGACAACATAAGGGGAGGGAAATCTAAGAGACAGTGAAGGAAACAAAGAAAGGTAAGTAATAAAGGAGTGAAATAGAAGAAAGACACGGAACGAAAGGAAGAGAAGGTGGAAGGAAAGAACGAACGAAAGACCAGAGAGGCAAGAAGAATGCGAAAAGACCGCACGCACGTATGCGCATGCGTAACGAAGCAGACACAAAGGCGACGAGGAGTCGGCGCTGTTATGCTAGGCAGCGGCGTGACAGCATTCCGGTGCCCTCAAGCTCAGCTGGCAGCCAAATAATAAGTGGCCAAGTGTGTGTGTGTGTGTGTGTGTGTGTGTGTGTGTGTGTGTGTGTGTGTGTGCAGGAGCCGTGAAGATTGAGGAGAGGGAGAAAAGAGCCACCGTGAAGGCGAGGAGCAGAACATTCGCGGTGCGGTCGGTATACATAACGCAGCCGCCCGGCGCTAAACGTAGCGAGAAGGATAATAATGGCGGCGGCGTAAGCGTAAATCTAACCTTAGCACCCGCCCGCGCGTCCATTCTGGCAAACTTATACACCTCTGGCCACTGTCGTTGCGATTTCGTCCGGCTCTACCAATCGGGAATTCGGTATTCTGGTCTCGTTGCGACATCCATCGCTACCGGAAGCTGTTGCCAGGAGCTCGCCTGAGAGAGAGAGAGAGAGAGAGAGAGAGAGAGAGAAAGACGAAGACGTATCGAAGCATAAAAAAGGATCGCGCGCTTCCTGGTTTCAAAACCCGCGTCCTCCCCCGCGGCCATGCTGGCATCGTTGGCGCCGCGTACACAGTTCTTGTCGCTCGCGGTGCGATTATTTTATTCTCTCCAATGGTGCGTGTGTGCTCGGGCTGGAGGATAGATAAAGGTCGGCATATATTACGGCACTGGCAGTAAGTCGCATAAGTATACAAAGTTATATTCTTCGGGACTCGATGTGTTAGCTATATTTACATTTTACGGTAATTTTACGACCGTGAAAGTGTGCCAAGAGCGTCAGGTTGTGGGCGCCCTGCTTGAAGAGCCGATGCGGAGCTAAAGGCTCAAATAACTGCTTCTTTCCGAACGCCGTTTCCTATACTGTCACCTAGAGCCATTGCATAAGCCTTTACTTGTTACTAATAGCAATGTAGTCGAGTTCCGTTAGTTTTACGTTGGTTAATTCAACACACATTTTAATTCGTCTTTTTTTTTTTCTTTCTTGGACGGCTGCCTTTAGGAAACGTACTAACTCGTTTCAACACTTCGTTTATTTAATGTAATAGAAGAGGCAACGCTTTTTCTTCGGTTTTTTTTTTTTTTTATGTGTGAACTGAACTTTTACTGAAGTAACCCGCAACTTGAAATAAATGTGGAACTTCATTTTTTTATATATATTACTGTGGTCGGCGAAGTTTTGCTTGCGTGTGTACACATACACACATACTATGCAGTCAAGCGCGTTTGTAATGAAGAGCTTGGGACTTAGAAAATCCTTCGTAATTCAGGTCACTACATTGTAAATATCGCACACCGTATCCCGCTCACAATACAGCAGGCCGAGCACTTTCAACCAGATAAATAATTTATTTAACAATGAATTCAAGACACACTTAGCGAAACAAGTATAGCTCATTTATTTTCTATTTTTTATATTTTTTTTGTGCACGCTTTGTCGGACAGAATGTGCGACTGCAGCCGACTTTTTTGCACCGAAGTTCGCTGCTTGTTACACGGCAAAACGCGGTAGCGACGGAAGGTAAAGTTGCACATCCCCTAATCCTGCTATCGCCTCCCTTGCCATCAAAATCATTGGTTCGTTTACAGGCTCTTCACTATACGGTTGCTTTCGTTGACGTTATGGCTTTGAAGACCTCGTCGGTCACGTAGTTACTATTACGCCATCACGCTGTAATCAACTGCGACGTATTCGTCAACCGTCGCACCCGCTGCTGTGTTATAAGCAGCTTATACGAATTGAGCGATTCCTGGAGCAGTGTAGCAGGACTGCAAAGCTCGCTCACATCGGCGCGTATACTTCAAGCTGACGGCACGTACACGTCACAGAGCGCAGCTCAGTGACGTCGGCGGAGCAGTTTGTTGTAAAGCAACAAATCAGCCTTTGAGGACGCCTAAATTCCTTCGCTTTACAAGCAAATTTGTTGTAGTAGTGATCGTTGTAGACGCGTTTACAATACACATGAATGATAAGGACTCGGCCGGGACGTAATCAATTCTTCGTTATACAGGTCATTTCGTTGTAGAGGCGTTCGTTGGAGTGGCGCTCGACTGTATACTTTTCCGTAGCCTTACCTTCACTCTTTTAGATAGGATCACTGGCCTCGCGTGTCTCACAAGAGGCATAAGCATACGTCGATAACACGTCGTTCGTGTATAACTCGGCTTTGACATTACACGGCTTTGGAGACGAAACGCGCCGAATGGCTCTCTTAATTTCGTGCGAGCCACTATGCGAGAGCTTCCGGGAGAAGGCTAAGGTACACCCAGTTCTTATATGTGGCACGACGCTACACAGCCGCGCAGTCGGCTGGTTCGAAGCTTGATCACTGCCCTTCGGTGATCCGCCCAAGGGCAGTGCCCTTCGAGTTTGACAAGTCCGCTTGCAGACGGCTACAGTGTATAGCAACCCGTACTTTGTATATA